>NC_090646.1:384695976-384716611 GCF_040937935.1 Hyperolius riggenbachi | reverse complement strand
ACACACTCACTCACACACACACACACACACACACTCACACACACACACACTCACACACACTCACACACACACACACACACACTCACACACTCACACTCACACACACACACACACACACACTCACACACTCTCACACTCACTCACACACACTCACACACACTCACACACACTCACACACACTCACACACACACACACTCACACACACTCACACACACACACACTCTCACACACTCTCACACACTCTCACACACTCTCACACACTCTCACACACTCACACACACACACTCTCACACACTCTCACACACTCTCACACACTCTCACACACTCTCACACACTCTCACACACTCACACACTCTCACACACACACACACTCTCACACACACACACACACACACTCACACACACACACACACACTCACACACACTCACACACACACACACACTCTCACACACACACACACACTCTCACACTCACACACACACTCTCACACTCTCACACACACACAAACACACACACACACTCTCACACACACACACACTCTCACACACACACACACTCTCACACACACACACACTCTCACACACACACACACTCTAACACACACACACACTCTAACACACACACACACACTCTAACACACACACACACACTCTCACACACACACACACTCTCACACACACACACACTCTCACACACACACACACTCTAACACACACACACACTCTAACACACACACACACTCTAACACACACACACACACTCTAACACACACACACACACTCTAACACACACACACACTCTAACACACACACACACTCTAACACACACACACACTCTAACACACACACACACTCTCACACACACTCTCACACACACACACACTCTCACACACACACACACACACACTCTCACACACACACACTCTCACACACACACACTCTCACACACACACTCTCACACTCACACACACTCTCACACTCACACACACTCTCACACTCACACACACTCTCACACTCACACACACTCTCACACTCACACACACTCTCTCACACACACACACACACACACACACACACACACACACACACACACTCTTACACACTTGTAATGTATTTTATCATAGAAGACTAATGGAAGTTAGCTTCTTTATTTGGAACTGGTAAAATAGGAAATTATACTGTGTAACACGGGTTGTTTTGCATGTTTCCTTTTTCCCATGCTGTATAACAGGACTTAAAGTATTCTATTACCTCAACAGTGTTGTTTCTTTGCAGGAACAAATGCTTATATTCCTGATTCCCTTCAGTGTAGAATTCAGGATCCACAAAAAGCTTTGGCAAGAAATAAGGTGTCGCGTCACAGATACCTGCAAACATTGCAAAGGGAAAACTTTGCTATCGGAGAGTACCAGAAAAAAGCACAGTAAGTTTTAATTGCAACTAATGGAAATTTGATTTAATGTAGCTGTACACAGGCTTAAACTGTATACAAATGCACAATTTGTGTCACCTGTCTGCATTAAGCTTGATACTGTGGCTGACACTGCAATGGCTCTTCGCTATACATACAGTGCTGCCCATAATTCATACCCCTGGCAAATTTTGACTTGGTTACTTTTATTCAACCAGCAAGTAATTTTTTGGATGGGAAATGACATAGGTGTCTCCCAAAAGATAAGACAACGATATGGCATCAGTCTGTCTACCAGCGGCGATCGCCGTTAGCAGACTGTTAGATGCCGTCTATTTACATTGTACAGCGCTACAGTCTAATGCAGCGCTGAACTGGGGACATCTGTACCTCGGAGAGGCTCCGTTCACGATTCCCCTCATAGGCGGATGCCTATGAGAGAGGATCACTCTGATTGGCCATTGGGGGGAGGGAGGGATTAGGGGTAATCAGTAAAAAAAAATGTTAAAAAAAAAAAAATTAATAAAACAAAAAAACCCCAAAACCCTGCAGCAGCGATCAGAGCCCACCAACAGAAAGTTCTGTTGGTGGTCAGAAAAAGGGGGGGGGGGGGGAGAATCATTTGCGTGCCAAGTTGTATGGCTCTGCAGCACACTATTCAACAGGGCTGTGGAGTCGGAGTCGTGGAGTCGGGCAATTTTGGGTGCCTGGAGTCGGAGTCGGGAAAAAATGCACTGACTCCGACTCCTAATGAATTTGTAACTGTAATTAAAATAGAAAATATGATAAAATGTTCTATTTCTCGGATAATAGTCATTAAAAATAATGTATATATACAGTAATAGCTGTGTTTAGTCCACAAAAATGAAATAAACCAATCAAAATTAGTTGCTTGTGCTGCTTCAATAAAGCAGTCCCCGTATTTTTAAGGTCAGATATACATATCTGATTGTGACTGTATATATGATGTGTACACAGGAATCTCTTATATATACTAAATAACATCTATGCTGTAAGTATAAAGCCTGATGTGTAGCCATGTCACTAATAGAGATGGTCAACGAGATGGAAATAATTTATGCAAATGTATGCACTCCCTTTGCTGATGAAATCAAATAATGTGATACGTTATTAAAATTTGGTTTGGTGACTACAAATTAAAGGGTAACTGAGACGGATGAAAAGTAAAGTTTTATACATACCTGGGGCTTCCTCCAGCCCCCTTCAGGCTAATCAGTCCCTCGCTGTCCTCCACCACCCGGATCTTCTGCTATGAGTCCTGGTAATTCAGCCAGTCAGCGCTGTCCGGCCGCATGCCGCTCCCACAGCCAGGAACATTCTGCACCTGCGCAATAGTGCTGCACAGGTGTAGTATGCTCCTGGCGGCGGAGTGTGTGCATGCGCACTACGCCTGACTGGCTCAAGTACCTGGACTCATAGCAGAAGATCCAGGTGGTGGAGGACAATGAGGGACTGATTATCCTGAAGGCGGCTGGAGGAAGCCCAAGGTATGTATAAAACTTGAATTTCATCTGTCTCAGGTTTACTTTGTTACACAGTAGTACTATACTCTACATATGCACTCCCCACAGAGCTGCAGGGAATCCACTGAAAATGCTGTGCACATTGAACACAGAGGTGTTGTCTGTTTACAATCTCCTCATTCCCCTGCAGAGTACCTGCACATCACTCTTACATGTACCCACACTTGCATTGCCTAGGGTCTGATAGATGTTCTTTGTTCCGGTTTGCACCTTTTACAAGTACTCCTACCAAGGACTAGTTTTAGTCTAAAGAGAATAAATATAGTAGTCTACATATCCTTCTCACTTCAGTTGTCTTGTAAAATTCCTAAGCGTTGGCAGTTAAGAGACGAATTTCATGTTACATACTTTTAATCAACAAAATTGTAATATGCAAATTAGAGGAGTCGGAGTCGTGGAGTCGGAGTCGGTGGAATCCTAAACTGAGGAGTCGGAGTCGGTGGATTTTTGGACCGACTCCACAGCCCTGCTATTCAAGCTGCAGAGCACTTAATTGTAAAAAAAAGTCACCTGGTTAATGCATTGTCATTAGCGAAACCTACATAAATGGTCCTATTAAAACCGTATTGGATCTGTGCGCCATTTTAAAATGCATCTCAGCATGCATAGAGTGATTGGTCCTTAAAGTGAACTTGAGCTGAAGCTCTGGTTCAAATGGTTCAAGCTCTTACCTTGCAGAGAGGGAAGCTTCAGGATCCTACTGATGCTTCCCTCTCTTGTCTGCAGCCCAGCGTAGCAGAGCGCGGCCCCCCGAATTGTGGCTGCGCAGCTTCACTTCCGCATTAATGCCCGCTCTGTAGCCTCTCAAACCTGCCCGCTTGCTTGCTCATGTGCAGTAGCACGGAGCCCGCAGCCATGTACACAGAAGAGGAGCGGTGCGGCCCCGATCTGATTAGCGTCAATGCATTGTCGCAAATCTTCTGGGGGTCCGCGTTTAGCGACAGACAACAGAATAGAGAGGGAAGCCGCAACAGGATGCTGAGGCTTCCCTCTCTTTAGGTAAGTATCTAGTTTTGTGTACCCTAGCTTCGGCTTGGGTACACTTAAAGGCAGGGGTCATACAACTTAAAAATTGTGTAATGTTCATGTTGCAAAAAACTTATTTGCTAGATATGTAATGGATCTCAATGGCATTGTATTGTATTTCCTATTTTAAAGTTTGGAGGGCAGGTCCGCTTTTTTGTGTCATTCATGCTTTATTGCAAGTCACTGAAAGTGCAGAAAATGTGCATAATGTTTGTTTTGAATGAAAATTCACATGTGATTTCGGAGGTACCGTATTTTTCGGAATATAAGATGCTCTGGAATATATGACACACCTAGGTTTAGAGGACAAAAATCTTGTGAAAAAAATGTATACAGTATATACTAAACGTGGAGCGTATTGTACAGTACATGGTCTCCCCATTGTCCTCTTGTGTCCACTATGTGTCCCTTTCTGTCCCCCTGTTTGTGTCATCCCTTCCTGCCACCTTGTGTGGTCCTCCTGCTTCATGTGTCCCCTCATGTCCTGTGTGTCTCCTCCATTCCCCCTGTGTGGTCCTCCAGGCCCCTTGTGTCCACTCCTGGCCCCTTGTGTCCACTCCTGCCCCCCTTGTGTTTTTGTGTCCCCTTCACCCCCCCCCCTCCCCGTGTGGTCCTCCAGTCCCTGTGTCCCCTCCTGTACTCCTGTGTGTGTGCCCCCTCCTGTGCATGTCCATGTGTGTGCCCCCCATCCTCCACCCCAGTCCCCATCCTGTCCTCTGTCTCCCCCTCCCCCATGTCGACGCTCTCCCTTGGCAACAATGACGGCAGAGCAACTCACCTTCCTATGGATTCCATTGCTGTGGTCTGCTGTGTGGTCCTCCGCCTCCAGCATGTCAGCTACACCTGTAAATGAAAAGTTAGCGGCAGAGAAGCTCACCTACTCAGCGGCGGCGATCTGCAGACATCTCGGTCAAGGGCGGCTTCCCCTAGTGACTGCTCCTGCTAATGACTCATTGAATCTTTAACAGGCTCCTGTTATTGATTCAATGAGTTTTTTCCCATGACTCAATGAGCCATTAACAGGAGCCATCACTAGAGGAAGCTGCATGGCTCCTCCTAGTGACGGCTCCTGTTAATGATTCAATGACTCATTCCCCATGACTCGATGAGTCATTAGCAGGAGCCGTCACTAGGGAAAGCCGCCCGCTACCGAGATGTCTGCAGATTGTCGCCGCTGAGTAGGTGAGCTTCTCTGCCGCTAACTTTTCATTTACAGGTGTAGCTGACATGCTGGAGGCAGAGGACCACACAGCAGACCACACAGCGCTGGAATCCATAGGAAGGGGAGTTGCTCTGCAGTTATTATTACCGGGGGAGCTGGGACCCGGCAGACCACACAGGGGGACAAGGCAGGGAGTCCCCGACAAGCCGGAGGATGGGCGGTTCGCATCGGCGGGCGGTTCTGAGTCCGGGATTCCCTGCCTTTGGAATATAAGACGCAGGCACTTTTTCTTCCTATTTTTGGGGGAGAAAAAGTGCGTCTTCCGAAAAATACGGTAATTAGATGGATTTTCTTGTAAATAACTTCATTGGTATTAACAGAAAAACGCAGTGTGAAATTTTGCATGCTAACGCACATAAAAATCGCAAAAACATGCATATTTATACAGAAAAGAATACAAAAATTGCTAATACAGAATTGTGCATGAATGCATAAAATGCAGTGTTAATGCTCCCCCTTCCCCAATACTTCTTTCAGACTGACCCCTGAGTCTAATAATTAGGTATACAGTTTTAATGGAAATGTGATTATTAGTGTCTTACATTTCGTTTCTTTTTTTTTGTTTTATTTTTTCTTTGTGTGTGTGAACAAGGTCTCTTGCCAAACAAATAAGGGATTTGCGCTCTGAATGTTCAGTGTTGCAGAACCAATTCAGGTATGTTTTCATTTTAATTTTTCTTTTAGAGTTTGCGGCCTAGGAGTTGATATTGCATAAGGGATCCAACAAAACTGGAATTCATTTCTCAAATTGTCTTTTAGGTTTATAGCCCTTATTGTGTGTTATCTCAGAATGTTAATTACGCTGTAAGAATTTACCTGGGGCAAAGCTTTATACACTGGTTGCTAAATAAAATATACAGCCTTACCATCCTCCCTATTTAAAAAAATAAATAAAATAAAAATCTGCACTGGAGTAGCGAATGGCATTAGGTCATGTGAGTGCAAAATGGGTATGATTGAAAATTAGCCTATAAATGCTCACTGGAAAACTCTGGTACGGTTATTAATCACTTTATCCACCACTGCAGTATATCAACGTCCTCTGTGACTTCATCTAAGCCACATGTCAGTAGATATACGTCTTGTAGCAAAAGCAGTGCTGTGCAGGATTGGGCTTGCTCCAGTGCACATTTCTGCCACTATCTGATGCAGCACTAATTGGTGAACAGGAATATGTTTCCTGAGCTAATAAGATTGATTTTTACCATTAACAATACCTTATTTTCTCAGTTCATAGTGAAAAATACACTCTGTAGCATTATTTCAGAATCGAATATCTTCACCATAAATTGTGACAGGAACATAATCTAAGTTTTGTGATAAGCGGTAAGAATAGCTAAACAAAATTTATCTACAGTAGCACTTTTTATTTTTAAACTGGAATTGGTAAAACTGAGAAATGATGATTTTTCTATTTTTTTTCCCTTGTTTTTCCATTAAAAATAATGGAAAACAAAATTGTTTGGGGGAAAAAATGGAATACAATGAAAGCCTAGTTTGTCTTGAACAAAAACCTATATATTTCATTTCTGTGTCACAAGTATGGATAAAGTTATTTCTGATTAAATAAGGACATAGCTAAAATGTCAAAACTGCTCTGGTCCATAAGTGGGAAACAAGGTCTGGATGCGAAGTGGTTAATATACTGTGCAAGGAAATGCATTGTCATAAGGATGATTGGATAAACGTTAATTATAATATTCCTTATGAATAGGTTTGAGAATGTTTGGGGTGATTGGGTTAAAGGGAAACCAAGGTGAGAAGAATATGGAGGCTTTCCTTTTTAAACAAAGCATGTTGCCGGGTTTTCCTGCTGATCTACTGCCTCTCATACTTTTTAGCCATACACCCTAAAAAAGGATTCAGATCAGATGTTTGGCAGGATTAGCTGCATCCTTGTTTCATGTGTCTGATTCAGACACTACTGACCAGAAAGATCAACAGGACTGCCAAGCAACTGGTATTGTTTAAAATATTGCAGCCTCCATTGGTCTCTCACCATGGGTTCCTTTTTAATTCCATGGACAAAATTTAGCTCAAAACTTGATATTACTACAATACAAGACAGATTTTATCCTTAAAGAGACTCTGTAACAAAAATGTCATCCTTTTTTCTACCATCCTACAAGTTCCTAAACCTATTCTAATGTGCTCTGGCTTACTGCAGCACTTTCTACTATCACTGTCTCTGTAATAAATCAATGTATCTTTCCCCTGTCGGACTTGTCACCGTGTCTGGAAGGCTGCCAACTCTTCCGTGCTGATCTGTTATGCACTCCCGCCTCCAGGCCCCTCTATGCACACTCCAGTGTGTGTTATTTACATAAGCCAGCAGCGTCTCTGCTCTTTTATTAGTGAGAGAAGAGAGCTGGATAAAAGTCCTCCTCTGTTAGGAAGGAGCTGATTGACACATACTGAGGAATTACAGACAGGGCAGAGCTGTCTGCAGAAAGAAACAATCAGCCTGTCACTAGTATTCAGTGGATGAGAGCTGCAGGGGGACAGAAGGTAAACACACAAATGATCTCTTGAGATTCAAAAGGAAGGCTGTATACAGCCTGCTTGTGTATGGATGTATTTTCTATGTGTGGACATACTGTACATCAACCTACTTCCTGTTTTGGTGGCCATTTTGTTTGTTTACAAACAAACTTTTAAAAACTGTTTTTGACTACTTTTAATGTGGCGGGGAGTGGCGAAATTGTGTCAGAGGGTAATAGATGTCCCCTAATGCACTGGTATGTTTACTTTTGTGCGATTTTAACAATACAGATTGTCTTTAAGGCTGTTGTCCTTCATAAGCTGATGGCACACTAGTTGAACTTAAAACTTACTCCTGGGTCGCGGCTTAGCTTCTGCTTGGAAGAAGCTAGTGAGGCGGAGAGCGGCGGGGAGAGCTACACTATGGGGGAGGCGATGCTGGAAAAATTGACTGACTGCAAGGTAAACATCAGGCTAGTGACAAGCAGATTGTCATTAGTCTGGCAATTTTCGGGGGGGGGGGGGGGGGGAGGGGAGAGAGTCACATTAAGCTTTCAATTCCGCCTCGGGTTCTCTTTAAAGGGATACTGTAGGGGGGTAAGGGGAAAATGAGTTGAACTTACCCGGGGCTTCTAACGGTCCCCCGCAGACATCCTGTGTTGGCGCAGCCACTCACCGATGCTCCGGCCCCGCCTCCGGTTCACTTCTGGAATTTCAGACTTTAAAGTCTGAAAACCACTGCGCCTGCATTGCCGTGTCCTTGATCCCGCTGATGTCAAGAGCGCACAGCGCAGGCACAGTATGGTCTGTGCAGTACACTCCTGGTGACATCAGCGGGCGCAAGGACACGGGCGTGCAGGCACAGTGGTTTTCTGACTTTAAAGTCAGAAATTCCAGAAGTGAACTGGAGGCGGGGCCGGAGCATCGGTGAGTGGCTGCGCCAACACAGGATGTCTGCGGGGGACCATTAGAAGCCCCGGGTAAGTTCAACTCATTTTCCCCCGACCCCCCTACAGTATCGCTTTAAACATATTTATCTGATCATGTCACCTCGGTACACTTTAAAAGAGATCTCTACCTTGCATCAGGGGGTGCAGAGATTTCAGAGGTGATCATTTATAATGTATTTCCTAGAAGTGTTTCAGTATAATTTATTTTTCTTATGGTTTTCTTTCCACTTAAGAATGTACATTTATTTTTTATTTCAGAACACAGAATGAAATAACTGTTAACAAAGAGGTTAATGGAATAGATGAGGTAAGCATCTCAAGATGTGCATTTTTTTTATTTATTTTTTTTGCTATGGTCTTTTGTTTAGCTATATTGAGTACCGTATTTTTCAGACTATAAGATGCACTTTCCTCCCCAAAAGAGGGAAAGGGGGCGGGTGCTAAATGAGTGCATTTTATCATTTAAATATGTGACCAGGTGTTCTTCCACAAGCAAGTTCAAATGCAGAGCGCCCTCATCTACACAGCTGTGGGCTCAGAGTCCTGCATCCTATTTCCTGTGTTCAGCATGAGATGGGTCGCTGATGAGGCTGATAGAGCTTTAACTCCACCGGCTCTCATCCCTGCTCTCCCCGCAGCCAACCGCAGTAGCTGACATCAGTGTATAGAATCCAGTGCACTGGCTCTAAACCGGTCTTAACGGCTTTGCCTCTATAAAAACGCAGCTGCAACCGTGTGCAGTAAGAAGCCCTTGGAAGGTTTTGCTAATCTTTTCTTCTCCTTTTTCACTATATGTGGGCAGCAGAGGTTAGTGTAGCTGCAGTGTAGCTTAGATATGGTAAGCTTAGGGGGAGAAGCTCCACAAGACACCATGGACGCCCCAGGTTTAGTATACATTTTTTTTAATTTATTTTTTTAATTATCCTCACTGGTTTTCATCCTCTGAAATTAGGTGGGCCTTATGCTCCAATAAATACGGTATATTCAGTTGGTTCAAGTGAGTTGTTCATATTTGCTTTGAAAATATATGCTTATAGATCAACAATGGTGTACAATCTGGAACAGAACACTCGGCCTGCTGTTTGATTTGTTCATTAGCAGTAATGCTGATTTTTGTATTTTTTTCTCCCACCCCCTGTAAGCATTCTTTGTTTTTCTTCTTCTAGTCTATTCATCCAAAATTTGAATTGTATACAGAGAGAGGTCTATATAACAAATAGCATAGAACCATGCATCTATACAAGCATATAATCTAGATATAGAGTAAGCATATGGTGGTCAGTACAGTGTGGAGTGGAGCCCACCGTGTGCCTAGCCCAGGCACCCATGATGATTAAGAAGGCATATACAAGTGAGTGGATTGTAGTCAGCAGGGATAGATTGGAGATGTAAACCTAGGTTAGGGAATACAGCTGGCTCTACTCCAGGTAATCTGGTACCATTACTAATGGTACGGAGGATCCTCTTGTACATAGTATCAGGGCTATGGAGTCAGCACAAAAATCCATTGAGTCCTCAGTTTCGGATTCCTCCGACTCCTCTAATTTGCATATTACAATCTTGATTGAAAGTATGTAACATGAAATGCATCTCTTAACTGCCAACTCTTACGAAATTTTAAGACAACTGGAGGAATATGGAGGCTGCCATATTTATTCCCTTTTAAACAATGCCAGTTAACTGGCTATTTGGCTGATCTTCTGCCTTTAATACTTTTAGTCATAGACTAAAACTAGTCCTTGGTAAGAGTACTTGTAGAAGGTACAGACAGGAACAAAGAACATCTATCAGGCCCTAGGCAATGTGGGTACATGTAAGTGATGTGCAGGTACTCTGCAGGGGAATGAGGGGATTCTTCCTCTATTACCCATTTTTCATGCACAATCTGAACCAGGTTTATGGGTGATGGACAACACCTCTGTGTTCAATGTGCACAACATTCTCAGTGGATTCCCTGCAACTCTGTGGAGAGTGCATATGTAGAGTATAGTACTACTGTGTAACAAAGTAAACCTGAGACAGATGAAATTAAAGTTTTATACATACCTGGGGCTTCCTCCAGCCCCCTTCAGGCTAATCAGTCCCTCGTTGTCCTCCTCCGCCACCTGGATCTTCTGCTATGGGTCCTGGTACTTGAGCCAGTCTGGCGTAGTGCGCATGCACACACTCCGCCACTGGGAGCGTACTACACCTGCGCTGCACTGTTGCACAGGTTCAGAACGTTCCTGGCTGTGGGAGCGGCATGCAGCCGGACTGTGCTGACTGGCAGAATTACCATAGCGGAAGATCCAGGTGGCTGAGAAGGACAGCGAGGGACTGATTAGCCTGAAGGGGGCTGGAGGGAGCCCCAGGTATGTATAAAACTTTTCATCCGTCTCAGGTACCCTTTCATTCGTAGTCACCAAACCAAGTTTGAACATATCAAGTTTCATGAGCAAGGGATTGCATAAACCAGCATCAACGCAGAATTATTAGCATCTCATTGACCATCTATTAGTGACACAGCTACACATCCAACTTTATTCTTACAGCATAGATGTTATTTAGTTTATATAAAAGATTCCTGTGTACACATCATATATACAGATTGGTTTATTTCATTTTGTGGACTAAGCACAGCTATTACTGCATATATAAATTATTTATGACTATTATATGAGAAATAGAACATTTTATGATATTTTCTATTTTAATTACAGTTTAAATTCATTAGGAGTCCGTGGATTTTTTCTCCAACTCCATGTACCCAAACTTGCTCTGACTCCACAGCCCTGCACAGTATGAATAGTAGTTGCCTGTGTACCTTTTATAGATGTTTAGATTAAGTTGACCTCCCTGGCAGTCTTTGAATGTTTCAGACCCTAAAACCAGGAAAAAAATCATGCCACCAGAATGATTGCAGCAGCTCCTGCTCTCACTCGCCTCCCCTCTGCTCCAGTGCTGCAATTTTCCTCCAGTTGACACTGTAACTCTGTAGTGAGATTCCGGACGGCGATCACACCAGAGTTATTCAGTGGAGAGGAAGTAGAATGGCTGCCTGCGTCTGGATCCCCCAAGATGTGAGTAAAACTGCCTGATGCGCTCTATTGCTCTGCATTGAGCTCCCGGCGGCTAGCCCAAGCTTATAGCTTGGTGTTACCGCCAGGGAGGCTAAGAAGATATGATCAGCAGAAAGAGAGAACATGAGAGGAAGAGATCAAGTGTGGTGGAGCACTACTGGGGACTGGGGTCATTGGGAGTAAACACCTGACACCAGCGGGGCCAGGTTTGAAAAATATCAGGTAGAGAGAAGGGAGGGGGAGGGAGACAGCTTAGTTTCCTTTGCTGAGCTATATGAAATCAGTATTTTTTTTAAGCTTATCCATTTGGACCAAGCCTCCTCAAATTCCTCCTGTCTGTTTATATATGCAAAGTGTCAGGTCCTCCATCTTTTGAATCAAGTTAACTTCTTCAATCCATTCCTGGACTGAAGGAGGGGACTGATGTTTCCAGTGTTTTAATATTAACAATTTAGCATTGTTTTTCATTCAAGGTCCGGCGATTGTGGGAAGACCTTATGCACAAGTTGAAGGCTGTGGAGCAAGAGGTGGAAGTTGTGGACTCAGTTGTCGGTGGAGATGTTGATCAGTACTGCTTAGATGGGTCTGATATTTCCCTGACCATTCCTAATGCACTGGTGACCAGAATTGAAAGTGAAATGCACAGGGTGAGAATCATCTATAGCACAGGTGTCACACTCAAGGCTCCCGGGCACCTTGTCATTTTACCCGGCCCACAAGAGCAGAAAATGTGTATTATCTTAAATAAGGTCTGTGTTAATATTAAGTGCACATTGCTAATAAGTGAAATCTTCCACAGTGTACGTCTTGTGATTCCTGGAGTCTCATGTCTTCATACTCTAATGCTACGTACACACATGCGACAATGATCGTTCGTTGAGAACGACGAACGAACTTTTAATTGATGAAAGAACGACCTAAGTAAAGTTAGTTTTAAAAGGTGTGTAACGATCTGATCGTTAAAACGAACGTTACATCACGTAAAGCAACTATTGCGCCTGCGCATAAAAATGAGAAGTTTCAGGGAGAAATAGTGAAATGCGCATGTCAAGCCTAGTACGAACGACCGTTTCCAACGATGTACTACTTTTGCAAACGTTTGTCGTTGGTTAAAATCCGCCGAGACAGAACTTTCTTTTGTAGCGATTTGGCTCGTTTGTCGTTTGCCTTAATAGTCGGTGGTTCGTTTTTTGTAACGATCGTCGTTGGTAGAGATCAGGGAACGATCGTTACAAACGACTATAGTCGCATGTGTGTACGCACCTTAAGGGCTCTAAGGTACACTGTGATGTAAAATCTGCTTCTAAACGGCCATAAAAAGGGGTTAAGAGGTGCCCAAAGGAAGATAAAACTTTTTAAAAACTAAAAATAGAGGTGGCTTAAGTCAACGAAAAGTAAATATAAAATGCATTTTTTTATATAAATTCATTAATATGAATTGTAATAAACCCAAACAACGTGTTTTGTGGTTCTGCGTCCACTTCCTCAGGCCAAATAAAGTGTCAAAAGTGTATCGGAACCACGTATGGAGGCCCATTCTTGGCTCTAATACACCTTTGGCACTTTATCCTCATGTCACATGGCAGTTCAAATGCATGATACCAGGTTCCACACAAAAAATGGGTTTTTGCTTTATTTACGGATTAAAATATCAAAACTGGTGTATTTCCAGGACCACTCTACTATAAATAGAACGGGCTTGAGCTAAAGCTAAATCACAGGTTCATTTTAACTAGATAGAACTAATAAAATGTTCCATTTTTATTTTAAACTGCAGTTTTGTGCACTGCATTATTAGGACTAGCACACAAGGACACTTGCCATCAGTTTGAAATTAGTTTCTAATTGTACCTTTGTGCAAATACTTATGTATTTTGACCCATTGATGACTGTATGCCTTTACCATTGAATATGGCTAATGATGACACCAAGTGAGTGAATTTGTTTCATGTTACAGTTACAAATGGAAAATGTGTATGAAGCAGGAAAAGTAAACCTTATTACCATAATCCAATTGCTAAATGAAGCTTTGAAAGTCATCAAATCAGAACTCTGTTGCAGTGGTGGCCAAGAGCTTCAGGTTGACCTTCAGTATCTTGCAGCAAAAGTCAAGTTTGAAACAGAAGTGCTTTCAAGACTGAAACATACAAGGTGAGAGAAATTAAATGTTAAAGAAAAGATGCAGAGTTCATTATATATTAAAGATAGTAACTTTTCTGTCGTTTCATGTTTCTGTCTGGGGGTGGGGACATTACATCACTATTACCCAGTCCACACTCCAAAAAAGGAAGATATCTTTCATTTTGAACAAAACAGAAATATGCCCTTATGTTTAACCACCCTGGCGTTCTATTAAGATCGCCAGGGCAGCTGCCGGAGGTTTTTTTTTTAATAAAAAAAAAAACGATTTCATGCAGCCAACTGAAAGTTGGCTGCATGAAAGCCCACTAGAGGGCGCTCCTAACCCATATTTCTGATCGCCTCCGGCGATCCGCAGTAACAAGGAAGGCCGCAATGAGCGGCCTTCCTTGTTTCGTTTTGCTCGTCGCCATGGCGACGAGCGGAGTGACGTCATGGACGTCAGCCGACGTCCTGACGTCAGCCGCCTCCGATCCAGCCCTCAGCGCTGGCCGGAACTGTTTGTTCCGGCTGCGCAGGGCTCGGGCGGCTGGGGGGACCCTCTTTCGCCGCTGCACGCGGCGGATCGCCGCGCTGCGGCGGCGATCAGGCAGCACACGCGGCTGGCAAAGTGCCGGCTGCGTGTGCTGCTTTTTACAGCGAGCAAATCGGCCCAGCAGGGCCTGAGCGGCAGCCACCGGCGGTGATGGACGAGCTGAGCTCGTCCATACCGCTAAGGTGGGACTACCTAGTCCATAGGTTGTTGTCTTTTGTTAAATATTTTTCTTAGTTCTACCATGTTTCCCCTGAATTTAAAGCGGAACTATACATAATATTAAAACAAGCATTTTCACTTACCCAGGGCTTCTACCAGCCCCAAGCAGCCGTCCTGTCCCGTGCCGGTCCTCCACAATTCTTCCTTCCCCGCCTCCAGCTAGTTTTGTTTCTCGACTTGCAAGTCAAGGGGCCACCTGCACAGCCCTGCCAAGCGTATCCTTTTTCCGCCTGCAATAGTGTTGTTGCGGACTGGAACGCAAAGGATATGCATGGCCAGAAGCGCGCAGTGGCCTGTCGGTGAAACCGAAAGTAACTGGCGGTGGGAGAGCGGAGGATCATTGAGGACCGGTGCCGGACAGGACAGCTGCTGGCGGCTTGCAGAAGCCCCAGGTAAGTGAAACAGTTTTTTTATTTAATATCTTCAGTTCCGCTTTAAAGCGGACCCAAACCAAACATTTTTTTTTTTTAATTAAAAATATTTAGTTGCACCACTCTGACACATACAAAGATAAACACTCCTTCAAGCATATGAGCGTTTCAGTGCATGCTTTTCACCTTTCTCTTTTCATTACTAGGGTCAAGGTGCATACACACATCAGACTATAGTCTTTGGAAAATGAAAGATCACAGACCAATCTTACCACCCTTCATGTAGTATGAGAGCCATACTCTACACAGTCTTTTCTATGGAACTGAACTCCACATCAGAAAAAAATCTTTGCAAGATGCTGCACACACAGATGCTGTGCAGACACAAAAGATCAGTATCTGCAAAAGATCTGTTCCTGCCAAAAATCCATTCCTGCAAAATGCAATGATAGTCTATGGGATCTGCAGATCATCATACACACCTGATTTAACTGACATTCATCTGCAGATCAAGCAATCATCCGCAGATCTGAAAATCCATCCTGGTGGATCTGATCTGCAGATGAATGTCAGTTAAATCATGTGTGTATGAGGAACTGCAGATCCCATAGACTATCATTGCATTTTGCAGGAATGGATTTTTGGCAGGAACAGATCTTTTGCAGCTACAGATCTTTTGAGTGTGTGCAGCATCTTGCAAAGATTTTTTTCTGATGGGGAGTTCAGCTCCATAGAATAGACTGAAGGTATGGCTCTCATACTACATGAAGGGTGGTAAGATTGGTCTGTGATCTTTCATTTTCCAAAGACTATAGTCTGATGTGTGTATGCACCTTTTATACTGGGGACAGCCATTAGCAATTCCTCCATTGCCGGACACCACCTACTCCATCAGTTTGCCGGATTTTGTCCCGGCAATTTGAAAGGAAGGGAGGGGTTCCTCCAATACATGTAAAATATTTTATATTTGTCATCATGCAGCTGAAAAAAGGCTGCTATTTATTATTATAATTTAGAAAATAGATGTTATTTCTGAAATATTGTATTTTTAATTTGGGTCCACTTTAAGACCTCCCCCGAAAATAAATAAGCCCTAGCATATATTTTGAGTATGCTCAAAATATAACCCCCCATCCTAAAATAAGCCCTAGGGGCATTGGGAACGGCGAGGACACAGCCGGCGCTGGGGACCTGCTCGCTTCCCACCGCCCACCCCTTTTTACCTCCTCCGCTCCCTCCTTAAGTCGTCCGGATCCCCCCGCTGCTTATGACCTTGCATAATTCACACCGCAGTTTAGCGGTAAAGGCAGCTACGGTAATGTATTTCAGTAACGGCGCCACCCCATACAGGAAGTAAACAGAGATCACTTGTATACGGCGGTGCTTACTGGACTACATTAGCTCCCTTGATCTGCGGTGTGAATTATGCAGAGCATAAGCAGCAGGGGGATCCGGACTTCTTAAAGTGGACCCAAATTAAAAATACAAGATTTCAGAAATAAAATCTATTTTCTAAATTATAATAATAAATAGCAGCCTTTTTTCAGCTGCATGATGACAAATATAAAATATTGTACATTTATTGGAGGAACCCCTCCTTCTTTTCAAATTGCCAGAATTTTTCCGGCAAACTGGTGGAGTAGATGGTGTCTGGCAATGGAGGAATTGCTAATGGCTGCCCCCAGTATAATCCTAGCTATGAAAAGAGAAGGGTGAAAAGCATGCAGTGAAATGATCATAGGT
Source organism: Hyperolius riggenbachi (assembly GCF_040937935.1). NCBI lineage: Eukaryota > Metazoa > Chordata > Amphibia > Anura > Hyperoliidae > Hyperolius > Hyperolius riggenbachi. The sequence continues at coordinate 384,699,910 of NC_090646.1, read as the reverse complement.
TTGAAGGAGTGGAACTAAAAAATTTTAATTAAAAAAATGTTTAGTTTGGGTCCACTTTAAGGAGGGGCCCCGGGAGCAGAGGGGGGGAGATATCTGGCTCTATATACAGGGGGCTATATATAAGGGGAGTATGGCTATATACACTGTTACATACGGGGGTGTGGTTATATACAAGGGAATCTGGCTACCCCTACAAAATAAGACCTCCCGTGAAAATGTGCCTTAGCACATCTTTGAAGGAAAAATTAATAGGACAGGGTCTTATTTTCGGGGAAACACTGCATTTCTCAGGTACACAGATCTGTGCAAATGCAAATCTGTTGAGCTTCACGTTGTTTCTGGTGTGACATAATTGTCAACCTCAATTGATAATGTATGTAACAGCTGTTTAGGAAAGGCACCAGTTATGTTGCTGCTGCATAAATCTGCATTTAATGTAGCCTTAGCTTTGAATGGTTGTTTTTTGTTTTTTTTTATTATTTGTGATTTTCTCGGTGTTATGTGACTACTTGAAATTGTGTACAATAACGCTGGGAGATTGATATACAGATGGAGGAAAATCTGCTCTATTTGTCACAAAACCTCCCTAAAATATCAATGCTTTCTGATGACCGGGGCAAAATGAGAGAAATTGCCACGGACAGATACGGAGCAGACAAACGTTATTTCAAGATGGATATAATGGTCAGATAAACTTTTTTTAGGCTCATGGCCCTCTGGTTTTGACTGTTTCAGGCATAAAATAAAAAGAGAAGATCTTGTTTCTGTTAATAAGTCAATTGCAAAAAAAGAGAAGGATTGGGAGAAGAAATGGAACAGGATTCTGGGGAAATCTCCTTTCAGCCTTTTCAAAGGTTTGAATCCAGTAAGTACATTTTATAGCAATTGTAATATTTTTTTTTTTTTTTTTTTTTTTTTTTTTTAAGGAAGTGACTGCAGTTCTACTGCATTCTGGAGAGTTCCCAAATATGCAGCACCAAGACCAGCAGGACTTGGTTGCAGGGTGATAGGTAGGTAGTTATTGTATGTTTAGGGGGAAAGGTAAAAAGGTTATAAGCATATGGGCTGGAACCCAATAGTGCTTTTTTTTTGTTTCAATATTTTTATTGATTTTATATTAATACAACAGTAGAACAAATCAGACAGTTGTACATGCATGGTACGGCAAAGTGGATGTCTCCCTCAAGGGTAGTTCCAGTGGCTTCATGTACTGCAAGGACCAAACCTGAACCTTATATAAGTACAACTTAAACTTCAAACAAAAACACAGAACATTAAACCTAGTCTTTGTAAGTCCCACAACGACCAGTGTTGGGGACCGGTTTTCACGGACAGTGCTAAGTAAGAGAGAAAGCGGGGCTATGCTGCCCCCTCTCTCTCTGTGTCCCCCACCCCTTGACCAAAGGGAAGTGGAGGAAACGACGAGTAGATAGATGGAGAGAGAAAATAGAAAGGGGAAAAAAAGGAAGAAGAAAGAGAAGAGGAGGTGAGATATCGAGTCCGAGGAGGCCCAAAAGAGCTCAATATGTTGTGAGTAAGGTGGAGTCTATGCCTGGGTGTTTGAGGTCAATCCAGGGTTGCCAGATACGAAGGAATTTATTATGCGTGTTACGCAGAACACTTGTTAGTGTTTCATTAACCATAAATTCTGACATGCGTGCTTTGACCTCTGAGAAATTGGAGGGCGTTTTCTTCCAGTTCTTTGCTATTGTCATTTTAGCAGATAGGAAAGGAAAGATGCAAGTCTGTTTTGGTTTGTTGTAAGGCCAGTGATCTTGCCATGAAAGAGAGCTATCCACGGTCTTTCCGTATAGTGATATGGAAAAGGGACTGCATAAGTCAGAAAATCCTACTCCAAAAGCGGGTAAGTCGTGGACATTGCCACCAAATGTGATACATTGTACCCTCCCTTCCGCATCCTCTGAAACATTTAGGCCCGGTTCACATTAGCGTTCCAGGTCCGGCTTCCCCGGACCCGGAACGCTCCGTACACAGCGGATGGTGAATGGATACATTGTTAATCAATGTATCCATTCACACTCGTGCGCCGTCCGGATCAGCTCCGGGAACGCAGCTCCGGGACGGTCCCGGCTTTTTGTTCCAACATGCGCTATTTTTCAGTCCGTCCCGGTGCAAACTGCGGACCCGGGCCGGATCCTGACCCTTCGCATGCGGCCATGCTGTGCAATGAGAACGGATGTTTCTCATCACACTGGCAATAGGACCGGATACTTCCAGCACCGGTCCTATGCCACTTGGGGGGCCCGGACTACACGCCGGTATCCCCCATGCCTGCAGTGCCTTTCCGGAACTGCAATGTATCTAGTTCCGGCTACTTTATTGTAGCCGGAACTGATACATGCATCCGGCGCAACTTGTGGCCACCGCAGAGACCCGTACGGTCTCTTTGCGACCCCCCGGACACTTGCGGACTCGAACCGCAAGTGTGAATGGGGCCTTAGAGTCGAGAGCTGAGGATAGCTTATGTAGCCTAGAAGGGACTAAATACCACCCTCGTCAGTACTTTATAGGCTGACTCTATGGCAAAAACATTAGTGGAGCAGCTAGCAATACGTGACCAGCAGTCAGACCAATCTTCACGGTCTTTGGCCTAGTGCACACCGGAGCGTTTCCGCTGCGGTTTGCGATCTGCTTGCGGGTGCGGATCCGCTAGGGTAATGTATTTCAATGGGCTGGTGCACACCAGAGCGGGAGGCGTTTTGCAGAAATTCATACTCCCCGGGCTGCTGCAGATTTTGGATTGCGGATGCGCTTCTGCCTCAATGTTAAGTATAGGAAAACCGCAAACCGCTCTGAAAAACGGCACTTCAGAGCGGTTTGCTAGGCGTTTTTGTTACAGTAGCTGTTCAGTAACAGCTTTACTGTAACAATACATGAAATCTACTGCACCAAACCGCTACACAAAACGCTAGCTGAAACGCTGCAGAAAAATAAGAAAAAGCGTTTCAAAATCTGCTAGCATTTTGCGGATCTGCTAGCGGTTTTTGGTGTGCACTAGGCCTCTGTGTTGACCCAATTCTTTTTCCCAACCTAAAATATAAGGGTGTAGTCTGGCGGACTCAAAGCGAGAGAGTCTAGAATAAATTGTGAAGATTGAGCCGGGGCCAGACGGATTTCCAAGGCTTATGTTCTCGAAGAAGGTGGGTAATAGTGGAAATTCTCGGCCTTGTATGAGGGTAGTGATGCAGTGTTTATTTGTAGAAATTTGAAGTGTTCCTGCGGGGGAGGATTGTGCGTGTCTTTAATATCTGCCCAGGAGAGAAGGCCCCTGCCTGTGAGGAAGTCTTTCCAATAGTGCTTTTTTTGAGCGTTTAGGGAGCACTTTAAATCGCTAGCGATTTCCCTAAATGCTCTGCCAATGTAAGTAAATGTAACCACTTCCACAGTAGCAATTGCAATTAGCAAAATCGCAATTGCAGGACATGCAGCATTTGGCAGCGTTTGTGCTTTACTATAAAGTATAAAAGCACTGGCAAATAGCTAATGAATCGCTACACATAGCGATTTGCGTGTGATTTGAAATTACTGCTAACTGTAAAAAAATATAATAATAATAATTTGAAACAACCAATCAGAATTAAAATCGCAATATCTGGTAAAAATTGCTGGAAAACGCTCATGAAATTGTTTAAACGCTAATTAAAAACGCTAGCGATAGCACTGCACGATTTGCAGTGGGTTCCAGGCGTAAGGGTGAGTTCAGCCTTGTGTGTTGAATGCATAATGTGTGGATTATATCATAATTTGCAATTCACAATTATTTTATTTTACCTGGTTGGGTTTGCAACACTGACTTCCTGTCCTAATGTCAGACAGCTTGGATGAAGTGATTTACACCCGCGATTTACTTGAGCACTATCATTCCCGCTAGTGTGTCTCCTTCTCCTCCCAACCCCCAAGCCCCCCCCCCCCC